>NC_081415.1:71638524-71681024 GCF_030272615.1 Cryptomeria japonica | reverse complement strand
AGAAGTGATACCTATAGAGTGTAAGTGTAGAAGGTGAAGAGGAGCTCGAGTGGATCTGCATTGGCATTGAGTGTTGTTACCAGATCATTGTAATACCTATTGATCTCTAACCACCTCAACAGTTGGAAAATCCCTTAACAGGGTAGCCTTAACTGACTTGCTGTAAATCCTTTAACAGGGTAATTCAAAGCTATTGAGTTTGAAATCCTTTAGCTATTGAGTTCTTGAAATCCTCTAACAAGGTAACCTTTAACAAGGCTTAACCCTTAACCAGGTATTCTAGCTATCCCTTAACTGGGTGATCCCTAACAGGATCGGTTCCTAGCAGAACCTATTGTAATGTCTCTAACCAGACAAGGCTCCTAACAGAGTGGACTTCTAAAGAGTTCAAAAATAGCTTGTGGGTATTCATCCCCACCGTGGTTTTTCCCAGTTGGGTTTCCACATGAAAAATATGTGTGTCATGTGTGATGCTTTCCTACTGTCCGTCAAGCATATGATGGTTCTGTGTTTTATGCCTGTCAATAAAACATGTTGAACTAGCTGTTATTATGATCTAATGATAGATTACCTGTTTATGCATCAGGGTGAAATGGTAGTGTAGTCTTGAGTTGAGTGAAAAGCTAAGTGAGTAACCGGTTAATGCTTTTCTCAGTCATTCTTAGCTTTACCGATTGCACTCTGTTTCAAACCATTGTCATTGTTTGCCAGTCATTTGAAGTGTCTGTTGTCAAACCGGTTTAGGACTGTATTTTTGTCTGTACTGATTCACCCCCCCTCTCAGTACCAGGTTAGTACTATCCATTCATCATTGAGTTATCATATATATATATATATATATATATATATATATATATATCTGTGTGTGTGTGTGTGTGTGTGTGTGTGTGTGTGTGTGTGTGTGTGTGTGTGTGTGTGTGTGTGTGTGTGTGTGTGTGTTCAATTATTTTATTGTTATTTAATTTAATATAAATATTTAGTATAAATTTTGTTATTATTATTTTTATGAATAGGTGTATTTTTTTATCAGTTAATAAAATTAATTATACACATTCGAAAAACAAGGTTGGTGGATAAGAAATTCTATTTTTAATGTTCAAACGAGTTCAACATTTGATTGCAAAATATATAAAAACTAGCCACTAAGTATCAAAAAAAGTAGTAGAGTTGATAGGAGTGTGTTGGTCATTTGGTTTATTCCAAACATCAGTATGGTCTAGAGTGTCCATGTGAGAGGCTCATTTTCTTCCTAGGTATGTCATTATCCTTTTCATTGCATGTGAGAGAAATGGCTATAAGCAAGGAAAAATGTTAGATCAAATTAGTTAGAGGCTCGACCAAATAGTCACTTAGGAGTTTCTCCCATTAGAGGTGGAGAGATGGAGCACTTTCAAATAGGCTTGGGAGGAGAGATACATAGTTAGCATAAGAAGAAACACTTCAACCTTGGTAGTTCTTGTGAGGAGGTAAGCGACTTCAAGATGAGGGAGATAGGGGAAGTCTTGTCATAACACATGAGCCATTCCACTAATGGTCAAGTAAAACATGGAGGTGAGCTACTTTTATGAAAACATGTACCTAGATTTGTAATAACACATTATAAAAAACAATTTCTTTAGAACAAAGAAAAAAAATTTGATCAATAATGGAAGTAGTTAAAATTATAATTTATATCTTTCTAGATGTTGAAATTAATCTCTAGCCCAAAACTATATCATATTTGGTCAAATATGTGGATGATGTCAGCCTAATATCCTAAAAAAACCTATGTTAAGGAAAGGGTTCTAGCCAAAATGGATGAATAAATGACTCTAATTCCAAGGTTTTCTCACTTTGATTCAAAACCAAATGCGGTGCCTAAGAGACTCAAACTACCCATGGAAGGGTAAAAAAGTGTGTTAAATACACATATGAACTAACCATGACTTGACAATAAGGCTTCAAAAATAATTCATCAAGAACAGGGGCTAATCTAGGTTCCAAAATAGTAAACTAGATTATGACACATATGTGTTTCCAAACTAATATTGGCAATTGGAAATTTAATCTTGGTTAAAAATTGGAATGGTGGGCTATTATAAAATATATTTCACAAATAAATGTAAGATATAAAGTAATCTACAAATATTTTATAATAATATGCCACTTCAATGTAGTAGGTAACCTCTCAATTCTCTCCAAGGGAATACCCCCAATAGCCTTCAATAAAAAGTCAATACTCAAACCTAGACGTATTAAGAGTCTTTCAATTAAAAAAAACCCTCACTTAACTATAATTTTCTTTATATAATAACATTTAACAAATCATTTAATTATATATTCGTCAATATTTTTATTTTTTACATATAATAGTGTTATTGACAATTATTATGCCGAGAGGCATCTACAATGACACCAAAATGTTCATAAACAAAAATGCATTTTGGAAACAATTTAACATACAAATTACAGGTAAAGGAGATTCACAACTTTTCGCATGCGACACACTAATGGATTTGTATTCTTGATGTTTAGTATTTTATAAGAAGATTTATTTTACAATGGTTCTCTTCTATTATAAGATATCTCTTGACATATTTTACATAAATTTTTTAATATAAATATACTAATAAATATCAATATTTCTTATTTTATATTTTTCAAATTTTTAATATATATATAACAGAAACCACTACTGAGAACGCATACTCAATGAACAAAAATTGCCATATCACAATCTCTAGCACCTATATCTGTCCCCATAATGAGACAGACGAGCGAAAAGCAATCTTCCAATAGTAAACAAGAGATTACATAATAATTATCAATACACAAGAAAAGCCTGCAGGATAATTCCATGCATAATGTGACGGAAGAAAGACCCACGATAAATAAATCATTCCCAAGGCGTAACCGGGGGTCACCGTTCATTTCACGATTAATACCGTGAGCACATGACAGGTACTACTTTTATTAGTTCCTGCCACAGCAGGATACTTATGCATTCATTTAACGATTAATATGGTGAGCACATGACAGGTACTACTTTTATTAGTTCCTGCCACAGCAGGATATTTATGCATTCACTTAGGTCATTTATTTTTTTTAGCTGACCAATCAGATTTAAGAATTTAAATTTTTTGAAAACAATTCTATAGTTTATAATTATTCTTTAATTTAATAAATTGAGAAAATCTCATTTATCTTTCTTCTTATTAGCTTATGCTGGCAACAGTAAGTATGAAAATCAAATTATTATTTATTTTTTAATAAATATTGTCAAATCAATTACTAAATTACTGCAGTCTAATAAATGAGAAAATAACTCTAATCTCTATGTATCCTCCATAATAGTACGGGCCGGACATTTATGTCGAGCTCATCTTTCCTTCCGTCGGACTTACTTGAATTTATTCCTGCATCAATTTATCATTCAATCTCGTTCTTGTCCGACCAATACGGTGGTGGAGTGGGAGATTCTTAACGTATGCAGAATAGCTTGTAAATTATTAAATATGCCAAAGAGTGTATTCCAAAGATGTTCCAATATGGACTACGAATAATAGGGTCTATATTTAAAGGCGTTAAGGTTAGTAATTTTTATTGTAAAATATAATTCTTTTACAAGAACATTATATAAAATAGAAATTTTAGATAAATTCAAGTAAGCTAATGGTAAAATGTAGCCATATCAACGGTATAGTATTTCTACTCTCTGTTTAGATTGACTTGATATAGGTGTAGTTATTTTAAGTTAAATAAAAGAATTATTTAGTTGGTTTTTTAAATTTTAGATATATTATTTATTTATTAGTATTAGTTGTAGATATTTTAAATGTATTTATTAAAAGTTGATGGGAGATTAATTTTAAGATATTTTTATCAGACTTGTGATATATGTATTTTCTTTTCTAGAGAATTAAAAAAATTTACTAAAGAAATAGAGTTGTATTTTAGTTAATGGTGATTTTATTTATTTTAATTATTTAATTAAAATATTTTTTGTGATGTATGTAGTGATTTAAATAGATTTGTTATATTTTTTATTTCTTAATATATTTTATTTAAATTATTTCTTTTATTTTTTCAATATATATCAATTATATAATTTTTAAACTTTTTTAAAATCTAATTGGAAATGCTAATGTAAGCATTAAGGTAATCATTAGCCTCCTAACATAGCAAAAAGAAATCGTAACAATCTATATAAAAATATAGCATTAAATTTGTAACATTAGCATATATAACTTCAATACATTATGAAAATTTAACACAAAATCTAATTCTGAATTAAGTATATATATCTTTAATAATTTTATATAAAATTCTAACATCAATAATAATTTTATCCCTATCCCTAACTCAATTTCTAACCCTAACTCCTCCCCTCACAATAATTATTAGCCCAACCTTATCTTTAATTATATACCTAACCCTAACCCTAATTTTAAAACTAACATTATTATTACTTATTTTATAATAATAATGTTATATTTTTATAATTGAAAATATACAAAAGAATTGCAAAATAATGTTATACTTATTAAAGATTATTTTAATTCAAAGTGAATAAAGTTTCACTTATCAAATTTATTCAGAAGTGAATAAATTTTATAATTGAATAAACTTTATAAATGAAAGTTTATTCACTTTTGAATTTTTGAATTATAACTGAAACTTTATCTCTAACTAACCAAACCATAACTCTCACACTAACACCATTTCTAATCCAATAAACTTTATAATTTTTTAGTAACAATTATAAATTAATTTTATTATATATATAATTAAAAATATAACTTTATTATTACTTATTTTATACTTATAATGAGAATTTGTTTAATGCTTAATACAATAATGTTGTACTTATTATAAGAATAATGCTATACTTATTTATAAAGTTTATTTTTATACTTATTATGAAGTTTATTTTAGTTCAAAAGTGAATAAATTTTATAATTGGATAAATTTTATAAATGAAAGTTTATTCACTTTTGATTTATATATAAAAGTTTATTTGAATAGCTTTATTTCTCCATCTATATGTAGCTATCTCTTCCTCTTTATCTCTATCCATTACTCTCATTCTTGTAATGGCAGGAACTTGACGCTTTGCGTCCTTGTTATTTATGATTTTGCACCTTAATACTAGACTTTAAGAATACAGAATATAATGAATTGGAATAAGCAACCTCAAGCATCCAGCGTTGGGGTATACACTGCTTCATCTTGTTGGCAAATTGAACCTTCATAATCCCCTGTTGCGTATGCAAGGAAACAGAAACTTCAAAATCTTATCTCCCCACTTGAAGTATTTCTGTCTCCATCCCTTTCTCAGTGCAAGCAAGAACATTACACAGCAATAACCTGCTACATGTGACAATCTTACTCCAATATAATACCATACTATATGCTTTCTATGATCTACATTTCTGTTTTCCATATCATTTGGGGGAGGATGGTGAGTAAACTCTGGCCAAGAACATTTCTTTGGAAGTGGGCATCCTTCCAGATATGGATTCCCAGAACATGATGTGTTTGGAAATGTGGTCATCTGTTGTCCTTGAGGTATGCTGCCTGAGAGGTTGTTGTTGGACAAATTTAAGACCGCCAATGAAGTCGCCAGTTCAATTTCTTCAGGAATCTTTCCAGAAAGCCTATTTGTTGAAAGATCCAGTGACTCTAGTTCAGACATATCCCCCAAACTGGGTGGAATAATTCCACTGAGATTATTCATTGACAGATTGAGATACCTTAACCCCTTCAACTTTCCAAAATCCCACGGAATCTTTCCATTTAATTGGTTATTGGAAAGATCCATACCTGTGAGTGTGGAAAAAATATACGCATACTTCAGATTTAAGCCTTTTACAGTCATGTCCAATTCATCATGAGACGGAACTTGATATATAATTGACTCAATAGGACCAATCCCAGAATATGACTTAACGCCATTGTCTTTTGTAATTACTTGAAATGGGTTCAGCTGAGAAGATAATATATGGCCGTCTTCTCTTGGTAGAGTCATTGCTTTTAGAGATCCAAGGCTGTGTGGAATAACACCTGATATATTGTTAGACGAAAGGTCTAAGATCTGGAGCTGCTTGAGTTGGACAATTTCTGAAGGAATGCTGCCTCTGAAAGAGTTATCATTCATCATCAGCACTTTAAGGGCTGATAGATTTCCAACTGACCATGGAATATGCCCAGCAAATTTGTTATGGCCGATATCTAGTACTTGTAATATCTTACAATTTATGATTGACATAGGGAAGGCGCCACTTAACTTATTGTTTCTCACATTTAAAGAGGAGGAGCATACTTCCATCCAACCTATTATGCCCCAAATTTAACACTTGAATTCTCTTATAGTTTGCAAAGCATGAAGGAATGCTTCCATTCAATTTGTTGTTTGACAGATCTAACTTTTCAAGGTGAATTAAATTGCACAAACCTGGAGGAATATTGCCAATCAGAGAATTGTCATTAACCATCAGGAGCTGAAGATCTGGAGGCCACGTAGATGCTACGTGTCCAGTGAATGCATTCCTAGATACATCAAATACAGTCATCCAACGAATTGATCTACTTGGAACAAAAAGGCTGCCATTGAAATGATTTCCTGAAATGTTGAACAGAAACAACTGAGGATTGTTCTCCATTAACCATTTGGGAATTTCTCCAACAATATTGTCGTCAGCCAATGCCAACCTCTGTAATGAATACTGAGTGAAAAGCCAGTCAGGAACTCTACCACCAATACTACATGAGACTAAATCTAAGCCCGCTAACTGGAAGCTCGGAAGCCAACTTGCGCTAATATTCAAAACACAATATGATACGTACAAAAATTTTAATTCTGCAAGGTTATCAAACAGACTATCTGTAATGGTGATGTGGGAGAGCCAGAGAACCTTTATGGAGGATGGCAATGCCAACTGGGAAGAAGTAACGTTCTCAGGTAATGAAAAATCACGAGCAAAGAGCAAATTGAGGGAAGAAAGCCCGGTGAGTTGAAGGCTGCCATTGAACTTGTTACCGGAAATACTCAAGAACTTGAGCAAGGAGAGTTTGTTCAAGGAAATTGGGACTTGCCCAGTTAATTTGCTGTAATGGACAATGAGTATACGGGGAAAGGTAAGATTTCCTAGACACGGTGGTAAGATTCCTACGAGTTGATTAATGCTTACATCTAGATGGCCAAGATTTGTGAGCAAGCAAATTGCAGGGGGAACTATCCCCGTCAAACTATTGTTCTTTAACACCAAAACCTGAAGATAAGAAAGATTTCCCAAACAGGAAGGGATATTACCTGTTAATCCAACAATGCTTTTCAGGATGAGGTATTTGAGAAAAGGAAGGCTGCACAAACTACTCGATATGACTCCACTCTGCAAACCCTGCTCTGTGTGGTTGGTGTAAGCAGTCAAATTAACCAGCTCTACATGGCCAGTGGCATAGTTGCACGATATACCTTCCCATGTGGAGCAACAGTCGCTTCTATTATCCCATGAACTGAGAATGCCATCAGAGACCTTCAAGGCTTCCTTGAAGAAAAGAAGAGCCTGGGATTCCTGGGAGGGACAAATGAATAGACCAATACATGGGCTTGTAAAAAGGATGATGAGAAATGCACTGATGAAGGCAAGGTGAGTTGGAGCAACAGCCATTGCTTGAATGAAATTGCAGAGAACAAAAAATCCGACTTTGAGAGGCAAATTTATAACGTAACCTCCCCGATAGTTCAACGTGGCTAGAAAATATTTCTCTCACTGTACTATAAGCCGTTGACTGTGGAAAACTAAAGAGCGACCACAGCCCTTAGGTAGATAGAAACTGAATGCTATAGTACATCGTGAGCTGTATATGGACGAGGGGAAATGAATGAGTATTAATATGAGAGGTATGTGCATTGAATGAAGTTGCAGAGAAAAAGAATCCGATTTTGGGATAACCTCCCCGAGAGTTTACAGCAACATTGGCAGTATCAATTAATTAAAAGGAGGCTAGAAATTTATGGCACCGACTATCCAGAATGAAGGATGCCCCTATTCAACTCTATAGCCTCCCTACTTCTGTTGCACGGATTGCCTGAAGGCCCCCCTCCCCAAATTCCCTTCGGGGGCCCTCAGCCCTGCGGGGGTTAACTCCTCTTTCTCTTTTTTTTTTTTAAATTTAAAATATAAATATAAATTAATTAAAATATTAAAAATATAAAAAATAAAATAATAATAATATAAATTAATAAATTTAAAATAATAATATTAAAAAAAATTCACAAAATTAATAGGATATTAATAAATTATAATGATCAAATTTAAAGTAAATTTATAAAATAAGTAAAATTAAAATAATATAATAGTATAATAAATGAAAATGATTAATATAATTATTTTTTTAAAATATTATAATATTTAAAAAATAAATATAATATTAATAATAATATTGAATAATAAAATTAATATTAATAAATTGTAATCGATTTATATTTTTAATTAGGATTTTTTTATGATTAGTATTTAATTATGATTAGGATTAGTATTTATTAGGTTGTGACTAGAGTTAGAGTTTAATTGCGGTTATTTTGTTAAGATCAAGGTTAGTATTAAGGTTATTAATATTCAGATCATATTTAAGGTTAGAATTATAATACATTTAGAGTTCAAATCAGAATTAGGCTTAGTGACAGGTTTAGGATTAAAATTCTAAGGGTTAGGGTTAGGGTTGAATTAGGATTACCATTATAGGATAAATCTTGAGGTCAAGAAAAGGTTAGGGTTGGGGTTAGGAGTACTACTCTATTACGGTTAGGGTTATGATTTGAATTCTATGATAAAGCTTAGATCAAGGTCAATGTTATGTTATATTTTATTTTATATTTTATATTTTTAGGCCGAAGGCATCTCCTATCTGAGAATGGACAAGCTTCTTTTGTCCATCAACGGTGCAGGGTCGACTTCCGTGCACAGGAGTGACTATAATATATTGCTTTTTAAAAAGTTGAACGCACAGATATTTATGCGTTACCTATGGTAATTAGGGTTTGCCATCGAGATTGACAATGTAGAATTTAAAATACACTGGACAAATTTTGACTGGAAGGTGTCCGACTTTCACTGTTTTTATTTGTTTTCCATCATCGAGTTTCCAGTGGTACGTGGGCATTAATATATATTTCTTGCTAAGATTAGATTCATATTATTATTATTATTGTTTATGTTTTATATGTTTCAAATGCATCCTATACGAACAATTTTGAACTGTATAGACCGCTCATGTATTAATGACGAAGTAATGGTACATTGAAAAATGGCTAAACAATTTGGTGGTTGCAGCTTTTGTGGGAAGAAAACAATAAGTACGAAGTGCGAAAAATGCTTCATCTCTAAATTAGACAATCTAAATTAGACAACCATTAAATGAAATGAGTGGCACTTTTAGATATTTTATCTTATTTGTTTGAGTAAAATAAATTTTTGAATTGATTTTTAAAATGGGAAGATATGTAATCCTTAAATACAAGATAATAATTCTGTACATCTATTTCTAGAAACCCTCAAAACCCTATCCAACCCATACGAATCTTATTTCTAGAAATTAGTACCACACAAAAACGTAGATTATGAGTTTATTTAATTATTATATAAGTTAGAAGTTTTAGTTGTTATTAAATTAGGTATTTATTGATATTATAAAACATATGTTATAAAATTAAGTGATTTTAATATTTTATTTTTTATATAATTTTCAAAATTTGTCTACTATTATTGTTTTTATTTTTAACAGAATTAAAATGATATGAGTATATTAGTTTTTATTTAAATACTAGTAAGAAAAATAAAATTTTAATTTTAAAAAAAATTAATAATTTGAAGTTAAATATTAAGATAATAATAAATTATTCAACATGATTTATAAATATTTATTAACTTTTTCTATTTTAAATTTTATGAATAAAAATATTTTAATAATATTTATAAGAATAAAATAATTTACAAATAATTTATATGTAAAAAAATAGACCAATTCTTTTCTGATTAACCTTCCACACTTCTTTTGGCGTACCCATTGCACACCAAGGTGCAATTGCTAGTTATTTTAAATTTTAAAAAAGGGAGAAAGAGAGCTTAAGCCCTTGCAACCTCGCAGGGCTGAGAGCCCCCTCCCTAAATTCCCTGCGAGAATGCGGAACCCTCGTAGGAAATTTGCGAAGGGGGGGGCCTCAGGCTTGCAGGATCCTTACCCTCAATGTTGCCAGCCTCTTGTTTCATCGTCTACCTCACCGCTTATTCCCGGTCCATAGCCTCCCTTTCATGACAATAGCAACACAAGTTTCGACGGCAAGACTGTAGGGAAAACTGCACAAGTTTCGAGACTGTAGGAAATTCATGCACAATAGAGATAGGGAGGCTATAAAGTTCAATAGGGGCATCCTTCATGCTAGCTAGTCGATGCTGAAATTTATTCTATCACTTTAGTGTAAGTCATTGACTGCGTAAAAGAGAAGACTGGTCATAAGCTTAAGGTACATCGAAAATGAATTCTATAGTACATATCTACACCTATGAGTTGTAGATGGACAGTGAGAAATAAATGAGTATAAATGTGAAAGGTTTGTATATGGAATTAAGTTGCATAGCATAAAAATCTGATTTTCAGAGATATATTTATAGGCTAATCTATCCAAGAGTTTACCGTAAAATTGGCATTATCAACTAATGAAAAAGATTTGTGTATTGAATTAAGTTGCAAATAGAAATGAATGAGTATATGGGCAATATCAACTGTGAGCTATACATGGATAGTGAGAAATGAATGAGTACAAATGTGAAAGGTTTGTGCATTGAATGAAGTTGCAGAGAATAAAGAATCGGATTTTGGGAGACATATATATAAGATAACCTATTTGAGAATTTATTCTAAGATTGAAAATATTGTATCAATAGTTGTTATAGTTAATTTTGTGCACTAACTAATCTTAAATTGTACATCTGATTTTAATAATTAATATTTTTTGTCTTTGTTTATGACTAAAATTCTTATGGCTATTATTTTAGATTCTAGGTAATAAGGACTGATGTTGTGGGATTTTTTATGCATGCAAGGGTCAACAAGTGGTCATTTCAATTTCTCACCTAATACCTATTAAAGATGCCCCAATAACCATGTAGTTTCAATTGCCAATACTTATGGACAAATGCCCTAGTAGTCATGGGCTATAGGTACCAGTAAAGGTACACAAATGAGCCAATTACAGTCCAAAAATGCTAACTATTGGATAAAGTGGATAGCTATTGGTACATGTGAAATTTATTAATGAACTTTGAGTTATTATAATTTTTATTTCCTTAAAGTTAGTAATTGGAGGGTTGGACGAGCAAGGAATAAACCCTAATAGAAACATGTGTTATAACTGGTGCTCTTCCCCTATACAAGTTTACATGGCTAGAAAATTATTTTATCACTCTATTATAAGATGACTACAAAAAAGGGAAGACGAACACGACCCTTATGTATATGGAAATGAATGTTATAGTACATTGTATATGGACCTAAGAGTTGTATATGGACAATGAGAAATAGACAAGTATAAATGTGAAAGATTTGTGTATTGGTTATAATGTTTTGGCTTTTAATTGATAGTAATTGAAATAATTTGTCAAAAATAACCAAGATCTAGAGCCCAATGAATAGCACAAAGAAAGAGAGACAAAGATTGATAAGAACAAATTGTATTCTCATCAAGATACAAAAATGGATCAACTAGATAAACCATACAATGAATACGAGCCTTCTTATAAAGGAAATGCCATATGGATATGTGAGCACACGATCATATGACATTTGGTTCAATGAGATACAAGGGTAGGAAGGGGTAGGTAGGAGACACAATAGTATATTCCACTAAAGGTGGATCAATCACCGAAGGTGGAATGTGATAACATGATAACACCACAAAAGGTGGAATTTCTCCTACAACCATGTTCCTTAGATATAAACTTCCCTAAGTGTCTCATGTGAAAACTTCAATGATTGCATTAAACTAAGTCCACTTAAGAAAAGTGTAGTTACACGAGTCATAAATTACAGTAACACTAATAAAAAAATGCTTCCTATGAAGAATACTATCCTACATTTTGAGTTGTCACTTGATTGTTCCATTTGAACCTTTGACAATGCATTGAAGGCTAAAAAATTGCAAAAATTTGGAAAGATTGGGGAGACATGAATAGAAAGAATATTTGATTAAATTGACACTAAATTAAATAATAAATAATATTTTACATAAGAATCAACAATGGTAGATGGTATCTATGAAATAATATATACAACTGCAACAAAGTAATCAAGAACACAACATTCCCTCAAGAAAATATTACGATAGTCAAGAAAAATGAGAGACACAAAAATAAATAAATAAATAGAGTAGTTGGAAAATAAAAGATTAACGCATCTACAACAACGTAGAGATCACCATAATTAGCATCCTATTAAGGCACAATCATGCTCTAACATAAGTCAAAATAAAATAGTTTATAATAGAATATTTATAATACAACAAGTTGTCTACAAATCTATACAAAATTACTATGTATTAGATAGCTAGGAGAAAATTGATTTCCTTGAGCTAATTTGAGAGATTTTCAATTCAACACATTTGTGTTTACCTACTGAGATTCAAATTTTGATTTAAGGATATTTGATTGATTCTCCATTTATATATATTCACCTTTAGCTATTTATAGGGAATTGTATTTCCTTATCAACACCACACTCATAATTTGTTTGAATTTTATGATTCCAACTTTGAATCTCTATCTCCTATGAGTGTGTTTCTATCTTGCCATAGTATAAAAAGACCTAATAATTTCTAGTATTTGGATATAAAATGTGCACCATCACACACAAAACAAAAACAAAAAATTTAAAAATGAGGATTCATCATTTTGTCATATAGAATAGGCATCAATGCAATTTATCAATGCCAACATATATTTTATTAAATTTGATGCAAATGTTTTTTCTTTTCTTTATGTTTTGTCCATAATTAATATAATACAAGAGTATAATTGAATGAATCATTGTTCTATAGCATGTATATCCCAAATAAACATTACTTTTTTTGTTGTTTACTCGTATTAAGGTAGTCCTAAAAATTCACTTGATTCAAAGCCTTATGGAAAGATCATTCAACAAGAATTTGTTTAATCTGATGAATTGGCATTTCTCAAGCAAACATATCGAACAATATCAATGAGGGAAAATATTGAATGTAAAAAATCTTCATAGAAATATAACCATATTAAACTTCTTGTAAATAGTAACGACTTAATGAATTTCACTTTGTAGTTTTCAACTATTTAATATTTAGCTATTTTTTTTGTAGAAATTTAATTATAAGTATGTAAGAGTTTAAGTAATATTAGGATAGGTACCTTCAAAGTATTATGTTACATAATTATTAGGATCACCAAGATAAAATATGTAATAAGTAGATCATTCATGCTCATGTTAGATGGCTTTTCATCAAGCACAACTCATTAAATATGGATCATTGAGCATTAAAAAAAATGATATAATCAAATCCTAATAAAATATCATAATATTACTACTGAATCATATTGTTATTGAATTAGTATTAACATAACATTGTTATTTATTTTTTATATTTAATATATGGATTGACAATATAATATTTAAAAACATAGACATTTAAAAAAAAATACACATACAATATGATTGTCCATTTTTCAATAAATAATAAAAAATATACAAATAAATTTTATTTTTCAAAAAAAATGAAAATATCACAAACACTATTCACATAATTAATAATGTAAATTTTTAAATATGTAATTTAATTATTTATAATACAATTCAAAAAAAAGTTTAAATATCAATAATAACTTTTAACTTTATCAGTATTAATTTTTTTTAAATAATGAAATTATTAATCTATCTAATTAAACCATATTCTTATACTTAAGGTTTTCTAATATTAAAGTATATCATTACTTTTTTCATGAACGATTCACCATGATGGAGGAATAAAATTGACAATTATAATATTATCTAAATGACATGAATCAATGCTAACTTTATAAGATTTATCATGTCACGTGTCATTCAAGGACTTTGACCGATTAATTTAAAGAGCATAAATTCCACTTATGGAATGAATAGAGAATGCCCCAAACCAATAAAAGTGAAGATTATATTAATCTGTGACGGGTTGTATTCTATAGTTTTTCTAATATTTATAGTTATTGGATTTATATTTGTAGCATATTATACTAGATATAAGTTAGCAATTCACATGAGTGGGTTCAGAGCTAAGGTTTTGGCGAGCAACAAAGATGAGGGCGAGGAGGTAGAAGGCGATGATGAGACACATGGAGATAGTGGGGTCTGTGGCCCCTATTTCTTGCCATGGTTGTTTGGTCTCTCTTGACTAACCATCTTTGACTTGTGTTTTATGGCGTTTCTACAAATGGTGTTCACTTTCGCTATGGTTCACTTACCTTGGCCTCTTGGCCCCTATGGTTTTGGCCATGGCTCCTTTTGTTGCCCCCTTTGCCCGTTTGGTTGGTGATTATGCTTTCTAGGTGTCTTGCTCCTTTTTCCGCAAGGGTATCTCTCTTGTGCATGGATTGTTAAGGATTTGTGCACTTGTTTGGCCTCTATATGGACTCCTCCTTCTTTTCATTATTAGTGGGCTTTCATGGTGTTTGGGGGATTTGCAGGTCCTATCCAATGGTAGGTTGTGGGTTATGCTTATGGTATCCTTTCTCTTCTCCTTCTGTCTTGGCTCTGTCATGCTTTGTTGTTTTGTGTCACTCCCTTGGGTGCTTGTCTAGAGGCTGCTTGATTTGGGCACTATTCATTTTTGGTGGTGGGTCTCTTGTGCTTAAGGTATCCCTTATTTCAAGAACCTTTGATGGGTGTGACCCTAGTTTCGCGCATTTGTTGTTCTTTGAGTGGGTTGAGGTCTTTGGTGTTGTGGGGACTATACATCTCTCTATTAAAGATGGTTTTCTTGGTGAACTTGGGTATTTATTGGTTGGTGTGGGATGGAGGTGGTTGCATGTTATGGGTTGGTTACAGTGTGGATGTTAATTATCTTATAGGTATAAAAATATATGATCTTATAGGACCCTAAGAAGCGTATCATGACAATGTGCTCACTTCTAGCAATGATTGTGTGTGTTTGTTTGCATCAATATTTTGGATCACACTTTGTGATCCATCATTAGGATGATAGAAAGCTCAAAAAGTAGAAAAATGGACTATTACAGATCATTGAGGGCAAACATAGGAAGGACAAAAAGGTTAGCGAGAAGAAGTTGCATCGCAACCAAGGCAGGACACAAAGGAAAAAAAATGAAAACTAAAAATAGAAGGATGCTAAAAATATCAACAAAGAAAATAAATAAGGACGAACTACAAAGAAGAGAAATAACAATAAACTAATAAAAAGACAAAGATAAGGAAAACATAATGACGAAAATTATAAAAAATAATATAAAATAAATTTATACATATATAAATATAATAATAATAATAATAATAAATTTCATAATAATAACATATAAATAAAAATAAATAAATAATCACAAAGGAAAAAAAAGAGAGGATTAAAGAAAGAAAGAAAAAAAAGGCAAAGAATAAAATAATAAATAAATAAATAAGTAAAAGTTAATAATAACAACAATAATAATAAAACCATATATAAATAAAATAAACAATAATAATAATAACAAGAATTAAATCAAAGGAAAAGAAAAAACAAGGAAAAAGAATAAAAGAAAGATTCCAAGGAGATGAGAGAAAACTAAACAAGGGGAGCGCGGGAGGCAACTAGGACAAAAAATAAGAGGAAATGAGGAGAGAACAAAGGAACAAAAAAAGCCACCAAGCTCAAGAAGTCTAAGAGACTGAGCAAGACCTCAACCGTGTTGACCTTCACAACTTTTTCCCTATCTTTGTTGTGTCCTTGTTTTCTGTATTTTTTGTCCCTTTACTTCTCGTGCTCCCCTTGTTCATTTTTCTCCCATCTTCTTGGAGTCTCTCTTCTTGTCTTTTCCCTTGCTTTTTTATTTTCCTGTGTGTTTATTCTTGTCATTATTACTATTATTTTTATTTTTATTTTAAATTTTATTTATATTGTGTTTTATTACACACACACACACACATATATATACATATCTATCTATGTGTGTATATATATGTGTGTGTGTGTGTGTGTGTGTGTGTGTGGGTGTGTGTGTGTGTGTACATGTATATGTGTGTGTGTATATGTGTGTGTATGTATGTATATATATGTGTATGTAGTATGTATATGTATGTATCTATGGATGTATGTATGTATGTATGTATGTATGTATGCATACATACATACATACATGTACATATATATATGCATATGTATATACATATACACTCATATGTATATACATATACATGTATATATGTATATTTGTGTGTGTATGTGTGTATACATACATACATACATACATACGTACGTACATACATATATACATATATACATGTGTGTGTCTATGTGTATGTATATGTATGTATGTATGTATGTATGTATGTATGTACGTACACACACACATATATGTAGATCTATGTATATATACGTATATATGTATACATACATACATACATACATATATACATATATATACATAGATCTACATATGTGTGTGTGTGTGTGTGTGTGGTGGGGCGGAGGGGGGGTTTTCCTTGTCTTTGTCTTTTTATTAGTTTATTGTTAAGTCTCTTCTTTGTTGATTGTCCCTATTTGTTTTCTTTGTTTATATTTTAGCATATTTTTATTTTTATTTTTCCTTTTTAATTCCTTTGGGTCCTGACTTGGTTGGTGTGCAACTTCTTCTTTCTCTCCTTCTTGTCCTTCCTATATTTGTCCTCATTGATCTCCAACAACCCATTTTTCTACTCCTTGATCTTTCTATCATTCTGATGATAGATCACAGAGTGTGATCCAAAATGTTGATGCAAACAAACACACACAATCAAAACTATAAGTGAGCACATTGACTAATATGGTTTGTGGAAAACTATTATCATTAAGTATATCATGTGTTGTACCAAAGAAAAGCTCGTGGGATATATCATATTTGAGAAACGTATTTAAATAGAACTAAATGTAATTATAATTAATCTCTAAATTCATCTTCTTAAAAATAGTAAAGATTGAGACTATCATTTTGAAATATTTTTATAATGTTTATATTATGATTTGTAAATATTGCCCATTATCTCAATAGAATGTTGAACAAAAATACTCATGTATATTAGACTCTACAACCTAAAATTAGCTTTCAGAATAGTGAAATGTCGTTACTAATGTTATTTTCTTTGATTTTGTCCACAAAGTTGACGAACAAAATGGTTTCCTAAGAGTCAATTTCAGCTAAACATGCTTGTAATTTCCCATATGCAAACAAGGCTTAAACATATATACTTCGACTCAGCTATAACCAACTATAATGTGTATGTGTTATAACATGATGGATTTTGGTGAGGTGGAGGGAGAAATTGATATGGACTAGAATGACATCCATGTTTCAAATGATTCATAATATAATCCCTCAGAGGATGAGGGTTCGTAGAAGCTCACACCTGACACAAATAGTAGCAGGAAAAATCCACCTACATGGGCTGCAAAAAAAGTTGAAATCCCTGTTTCTCATCCCCAAAATTTGGGCTTGCAAAATATTTAAAAGGAGAAGATTGGAAAAAAGGTGAAGATTCAAGGAAAAGGGGGAAATCAAATTAAACTTGATATTCCCCTTAATGTGGACCCCAATGAGATTAAATGTGAAGAAATGGATGTTGACAAGCTCCTGGGCAATTCATTTGCTAATCAGGAGAAATGCTTGCAATGAGTTTTTGGTGAAATTAACTTCCTAAAACAAGGGAGGGTGAACCCACAATACTACGTTACACTTTTTCAGATGAAAAAAATGGACTCTTTTGTCCAAAACTCAATTTTATCCATGTTCTATTGAAACCCCCTTTCAATCGAATGCAAAAAACACATTCTATCGAAACCACAAAAGCTTAAAATACAAAATTTGTAGTAAGGGGGTTCAATCGAACCCCCTTTCGATCAAAAATGGTTCCTAGAGGCCTCTCCCAAAAACCCGCCTGGTTTCTACAAATATCTGACCTTCGAAGCTCAATTTGGGTGCTCAATTGAATGATTTTTGACAAATCCAAACAGATACAAGTAATACTTGAAGTGAGATTTTTGATGATTATTATTTTATTATGTATTGAGCTTATTGAGATTTTTTTTTAGACAAACTAAACATAGATTTTGCATCGAACATCAACCTTTGAGTTCAATGCTTGTGGAAAAATAGTAAATGTCACCCAAAACAATTTGAAAAATCTTTACACACTAGGTATTGAAGTCCTTTTTCCAACAAAAAATAATAATTTTTGTTACATATACAACAAGTTATGTAATATCAAATGGACATATGTCAAAATTACAGTTAACTCAACTTCAAAACTTAATAAAATATGAAATATTGAAGATAATGTTACAAAACCAAGTGCAAACACTAGATATGAATGTTAAAAAACTAAATTCGAAAGAATCGCATTCATATCGATTATAGAAAAATAGTTATGCTTGATCAAGTGAGTATCACTCTTTAAAAATGTTGTTTTTTGAAAAAACCTAGTTTTCAAGAGATAGAAAAATGGGAGCAAATTGTTTCCAAAAATTATCAAAAAAATATTTTTAGAATTACACACAAAATGACAGGAAACACTAGTTTACCCCTTAGCATTTGTATCCTCACAAATCTGACTTTACTTAGTCTTAGAGGGAATCAACTAAGTGGAAGCTTGCCAGATTGTCTGAACAATATTTCTTCTTTGAGACATCTCTACCTTTCAGAGAATTGATTAAGTGGCCAAATTCCTCTTAAATGGGGCAATCTTCCTTTTCTTTAGGCCTTGGATGTTTCCTTCAGCCAATTGAGTGAGACTCTTCCCTTGTCATTTTCAAGGCTTGCCTCCCTTACTGAACTCTGCACTCATGGTAATAGAATCAATGAGAGTAAACCTTCTTGGGCATTACCATCCTCTATAGGAACTCTCTACCTCTCACTAAACCATGAGATCATAATTTTAGAGGGTTTTACCCATAACCTTACCAATTTAAGGAATTTATCTATATCCAATTGCACACTAAATAGTAGTACATCTTGGATTCCCAATTTCCTACTCTATCAATTAGAGTTGGTGTCATGTCTCATGGACAGTCAAATTCCACAATGAATTTCAACTCAGTTCTGCTTGTAGTCCTTGACTTTAGCTAATAATGGTCTTGCTAGAGAAATCCCCTCTTTGCTATAGGTTATCATTGCTTCCCTTTCAGAACTAAATATCTCACGGAATCTGATGCAGGGCATCCACGTGGAGGAGCCCCAATTTGAATTTCAAAATTATTTATTTTCAGCATAAGGCATTGATAGCTCTAACTTTGTTGGTAGTGGGGGGTAATTTTAGAATAAGTTTGACACTCTGAGGGTAGTAGAGTCTGTCATAAGTCCTTCATTTGGTAAATGTGGTCAGTTTTTCTTTTTAGGGAGTTTTTGTGTGGGTTTTTGGGAGAGAAGGGGTTGTTTTAGGAGAGAGCAGTGTGCTAGGGAATAGGGGAAACTCCATATTTTTAGAAAAAAGAATAGGGAGTTGGAAATTGTTTTTGGGGGAAAGTTTAATTTGTTAGCTACAAGTGTATCTTTGTGTGGAGAGTTGAAGATGGCTTTTGGAGAAGCCATTTGTTGTTGTTAATGTATTTTGTTGTAGGTCTATAAAAACTATTGTTGTAGGTCTGTGAGAGACCAAATCAGATGAAATGTTGTAAAGGAAATCCAGCAAGCTCACATTTTGTAATGCAAATTTATTTTCAATTTCAATAAGAATTTATGAAGTTGTGCATCAGTTTGTTGTCCAATTTATTTATTTTTCTGTAATATACTTCAGATTTGTATGTGTTTGGATTGTTGGTTATGGCATGTCTTAGTGGGGTTGTTTTCCCACTGTATTAGTGGTATTGGAGCCAGAAGGTCTTGAGTGTGTAGGCAGATTCGCCATAGGGAGGCAACTTGCACCATGGTCAACTTTGTGGGTCTTGGTAAAATATATGCAAGAGGAGGTCCACATGGTTGAGGTAGAGTTGGAGTTCGAGATAGAGGAAGAGGTGATAATTTTGTTTGTGATGATGATTTTAGATCCTTGAGAAGGAAGGTTGAAACTTTACAAGAGAATATTAGAAGAGTGTTCACAAGATAAGAGACCCAATGAGTGATGAAGAAGAAGAGATTTCAGAGAATACTAGCCAAACAACTGAGCAAAGAGAAGCAACGGCAACAGTTGCAAATGACCCATTGCTAATTACAATATCAAGGATAGGGAAAAGACTAGCATTGGTGTTTCTAAATTTAGTGGGAATTTAAATCCAAAAGAATTGGTAGATTGGTTGAATGATATGGAGAAGTATTTTGATTTTGAGGAAATAGGAGATTTGGATAGAGTGAGGTTTTCTAAAACCAAGCTAAAAGGGCATGCTTCAATTTGGTGGAGATGAGTCCAATTAGAAAGAGGAAGAAAGAGAAAGGACAAGATCACAAAGTGGGACAAAATAGTGGAGAAAATAAAGAGATAATTTATTCCTGTAGACTATGAATTAGATCTACTCAAGAAGATGTAACGACTGAAACAAGGATCCAAGACAATAAAAGAGTATACAGAGGAGTTTTTCAGAATCCTCATTAGAACTGAAGATGCTGAAGCAACTAAGGAGAAGGTGGCAAGGTATATTAATGGCTTGAGGTCAAGTATACAAGAAGAAATGACTTTGGTAAGAGTCCTTACAATGGAAGATGTATACCAAATTTCCTTAAAGACTGAGGAGAAAATGAACAAAAGATTTGAAAATAAGAAAAGAGGAAGTGGTTGTGATGTAAAGAAAGAGGGAAGATCACATGGAGATTGGAATGAGGATTCAAACCAAAAAAATAAGGAATTTGAAAAGCATGGCAATATTAAAAGTCAGAGGGAAGATGGCTCCTACCCTCGTGGACAAAAATCGAGAGGAAAAGGAAGGTCGGGTAGAGGGTTAGGAAGAGGAAGCTACAAGATAACTTGTTATGAATGTGGAGAAGAGGGACATTAAGCATATGAATGTCCAAAACATTGAGACACAAGAAGAAGAAATGAAGGCAAAGTGAGGGTTGCAAATGTTAATCAAGATGCTAAATCATCACAATCAAAGGAAGCTAAAAGAGGTAAAGTCCTAGTGATAAGAAGGGCATTGGTGAGTGGAGACAATGCATTTGATCAAAGAAATAACTTGTTCAAGACAAGATGAAACTGTCAAGAAAAGGTATGTAATGTTGTTATAGATAGTGGGAGTACTGATAATCTCATTTCTGAAGAGATGGTGCAAAAATTATAGCTTGAAAGAAGGAATCATCTGCATCCATATAGGGTAGCTTGGTTACAAGATGACAAGAATGTTTTGGTTAGCAAACAAAGCTTGGTAAAATTTAATATTGGAACATATTATGATGAGATAATGTATGATATTATGCCTATGAATGCATGTCATGTTTTGTTAGGGAGGCCTTGGCAATTTGACAAGAGAGCAGCGCATGATGGATATAATAACGTTTACTCATTGATGAAGGATGGAGTGAAACATAAGTTGAAGCCATTGCATGGTGTGGTGGACAAGGTATGTAGTAGTGCAAGAGTTTTTTTAGTAAATAATATAGATGGCATGAAACATGAACATATTAGTTTTGGTAAAGCTAACTAGGAAAAAGTTGAGGAGGAATATTTGCTGAAGTGTATTGAAGCAGTTGATAGAGAATGGGAGAAGCTGATTTCAGGTGGGACAAAAGTTTTAGCAGAAAGTAAAATAAAATCAGATTTTTATAAGTTCTTTGATGTGAATGAGTGTAACGAGATACAAGAAATAATTGTAGCAGTTGATAATTTTGATAAAGTCAAATTTGAAAAGAATGATGAGAAGATAAATGTGAACAAGAAAGAAGAAATTGCAGTAGTGGTTGAGAGTCCTTTAGAGGACATTGCTGATTTAGAAATGCGGATTGAACAAGAATGGACTGCATTATTTCTAGCTAATAAAAAGGTAAAATTAAATTTATGTGAAAATCTTATAGAAATTGATTTATTTGAGAATTTTGCATCAAATAATCCATTGGAAGATGAAGTTATGAATGAGGAAGAAGATGAATAGGGGAAGGTTATATTGATGGATGACCTTTTGATTGATAAAACGATTGTTGAAGACATTGATTTTGTAACTAATAGTTTGTTGCGAGATGGGAAAGAAGAATCCCTTGGTTGTTTTTCTAACATTTTTGTGAATGCAGAGGAGGAAATGTCTACAGCAAATCAGTGTCTTTTAAAAGACACCAAGAGAGAGGAACATAATGTTGCAAAGGAGAAAAATGTTGGACAAGTTGCTGCAACAATTTCAAGGAAAAAGGTAATGCATAAATTTGATTATTCTCCTAAAGAGGATCACATTGAAGCTTATGGTTTTCAAGAGCTCCGTAGTGCATATTGGTGGGAACTAGATTATGTAACAAGAGGAAGAAAAAGAGGAAAAATGAAGAATGGGAGAGACATCGAATTATTGAGGAAACTACCTAAGCATATTCAAGAAGATGAGGCAGAGAAGTGGATGTAGAACAAGAATAAGAAGTATAAATGTTTATGAGTTTCACTCATGAAACATTTCTTTCTTCCACAGGTGCCTGATGCAGGGCATCCACGTGGAGGAGCCTTGATTTGAGTTTCAAATTTGTTTATTTTCTGCATAAGGCATTGATAGCTCTGACTTTGTAGGTAGTGGGGGGTAATTTTAGAATAAGGATGACATTTTGAGGGTAGTGGAGTCTGCCATAAGTCCCTTATTTAGTAAATGTGGTTAGTTTTTCTTTTTAGGGATTTTTTTTGTGGGTTTTGGGGAGAGAAGGGGCTATTTTGGGGGAGAGAAGCATGTTGGGGAAGAGGGAAAACTCTGGAATTTTAGAAAGAAGAATAGGGTGTTAGAAATTGTTTTTGGGTGAAAGTTTAATTTGTTAGCTGCAGGTGTAGCTTTGTGTGGAGAGTTGAAGATGGCTTTTGGAGAAGACCTTTGTTGATGTTAAAGTATTTTGTTGCAAGTCTATAAAAACTATTGTTGTGGCTCTATGAGAGACCAAATCAGATGAAATGTTGTAAAGGAAAGTCAGTAGGCTCACATTTCTTAATGTAGATTTGTTTTGAATTTCAATAAGAATTTCTGAAGTTGTGCATCAGTTTGTTGTCCATTTTATCTATTTTGTTGTAATATACTTATGATTTGTATGTGTTTGGAGTGTTGGTTGTGGTAGGTCTTAGTGGGGTTGTTTTCCCACTGCATCGGAATCATCTCTATGGGACCCTTTTCCCAAATGGTCTAAATTCTGATATACAAATATTGGATGTATCTAACAATGCATTTAGTGGATACATACCTTCGATATGGCCAATAATGGATGTAGACACCCAAAATTGTCCAGTCTAATTAAATAAATATTTTATTGATTTAATTATCTAAGCTTAATTCTTCTATTAATTAAATAAATCTTTATTTATTTAATTAATTCATTTATCCTCTTCTAGCCTTATTTCTCATTTAAATAAATACATTTATTTATTTAAATTACCCTTTTCCTAAATTGAATAAATATCTTATTTATTTAATTGATCCCACTTCTTCTATTAATTAAATAAATCTTTATTTAATTAATTCATTAACCTTTTCTACCCATGACACATGTCATTCATCTCTTAATTCATACACTACCTACCCTTTCATTATTTTATTATTTCTTTTACCTACCCTCTAATCATAGCCGACCTCCTTTTACACCTCTCAATCTTATCCCTCCATTTCATATAGTGTCTTCTATATAAGAGGATACTTCCTTCATTATCAAACCCTAACTACTTGATCAATTGACTACTTGGCATATGCGATCCTACTTGCAACCACATTTCGTTCCTTGTTGAGCTCTTGTGCACATAAAAACTGAGAGCAAATACATCAAACAAGATCAATGGAGATAGGAAGAATGGCTATCCAAACCCTATTGGACATGTGATGGTATAATCTTTGTGATTTCATTTGATTTGCATTGTCTTAGGTAATCTTCATATGTTATGGTGGATCTTTGTTGTTGTTAGGCTAGGGTTTTGTGGTTGAATTCATTTAGCCTTTCAATATCGTTATTATTGTTATCCATTTTCACCATATACATTTTGGCACGCCCCGTGGGACATGGATTTTTGTTAGATCTGTGTTTTTTTTGTAGATTTTTCTAACCCTATATTGTTGTTTTGTAAAACAATTTGGAGAATAATCTTGTGCAGCTAGGGTTTTGGACACAAAATCAAGATCTTGGAGAGATTCGATCATATCTCACAAACGGCTTGGAAATTTTGCACCAAATTGTTTTTGCAGGTTGAAGAAAGTATCAGGAGCTCTCAATCCAAAATTCAGAATTTTTGGAGCACATTTTCATTTTCTATGAATTTTTTATGATTTTTCATAAAAAATTAATTTTGAGAGCGAATGAGAGAAATTTTTAGATTTTCTTACATTTTTGGAAATCTCTCATAATTATACATAGGATCTATTCTTTGTGATTTTAATTTTGATGCAAAATATTTCCCTAAAAATTAGATCTTTAAAAATTAGGGTTTTTCTTTATTTTGATCAGATCTCACAAATGGCTTCGAATTTTGGCATAAAATTTTTTGTGCAGTCAGAAAAAGTATCAAAAGGATTTAGTAAAAATTTCAGATTTTTTGGATCACTTGTTCAATTTATATGAAGTTTTTATGATTTTTCATAAAAAATTAATTTTGAGAGCAAATTAGAGAATTTTTCGGATTTTCTTACATTTTTGGAAATATCTAAGAATTATACATAAGATCTATTCTTTGTGATTTTAAATTTGATGCAAAATCATTCCTCAAAAATTAGATCTTTGAAAATTAGGGTTTTGCATTATTTTACTCATATCTCACAAACTGCTTGGATTTGTTGCAGAAATTTTTTTATGCAGGTTTGGAAGACCATCAAGACTCTCCAATAAAAATTTTAGATTTTTTGGATCGATTTTGCATTTTATATGAATTTTTTATGATTTTTCATAAAAAAATTAATTTTTGGAGCAAATTAGCAAATTTTTTGGATTTTCCTACATTTCTAGAAATCTCTTGAAATTTTACAGGTGGTCTTTTTTATGATGAATCAGATCTTTGATTTGGTCAACAAAACACATTGTTGAAGGCCCCTATTTCATAAAGTCTTTTGGATCTAAAATTTACCTAACTTGTGTGCTTGCAGGAAGGGGTGATCATTTGAAACAATCCAAACTGCTAATAAATCTTTGTTGCAAGTCCTTGGCAAGGGTTTTTGGATTTTTATTGTGTGCCTTGTTTTCATAGACTAGAAAACACTTCAATTGGTGCACTAAAATTGAATCATTGTCTTTTGTGTCTTGAGCAATAGGCTCTTTTTGTTTAATCTTTAGAGGGCCTATCTTCCCGTGTGGTCATTAGGACTACTAGTGAGAAGAGAATGACCCAAGTGGTAGCAAAAGAAAATCCATCTTCTTCCAAACCACTATAAATAACTATATTCATGGTGAAAACTATGAATAACATGTGCTGATTAGTTCATACCGACACTATGTCTCCCCATAAACCCATTTGATCAAATTTATTTGATCAGTTGTAGGGCATAACCTCTACCGGTTGGGAGCCTTCTGTATTTACAGAGCTGAAAGTGCCGCATGTATAGCCACACGAGCAGATGCCCTTACTAGCACCTTTTTGTTTTAGAAGCCCAAATCCTTCTAGCGGACCTTTGGTAGTGGCCCACACACATACGGTTCTTAGTAGAGATACAAAGTTCGCCATAGGGAGTTTTCATGGGGGACTGATGCTTGGCTGACCCGAGAAGTGAGTGCCGAGGGTGGAGCCAGTGAGGTCAAGCATCTAAGTATCCACTTTGAATAGCGTAGCCTCGGGGGTAAAACCTCATGTGGGATCAACAACTATTGTCTTGGCTAGCCATAAGAATTGTGCTTGACTTATTTTAAACATTCAAAACATTCAAGACCAAACAACAAAACATTGTGTCTTTTGTGTATTCAAGTGTATGCAAAACATTTTTACATCAAACAACACACTTTTCTTGGAGTCATTTTGAGTCTAAACACTTGCAAACATTGAGTCCTCATCAACATTGTGTCCTCTTGTCATGAAAAATAGTCAAACATTCAGATTTGGTCACAACCAACAACTTCACAAATTGGAAAAAATTTATAGTCCAACAAACAAAAGCAATTAGTTTCAGAATTCTTGAGCTTCCTAGGTTGTTTCTCCAGGTTTTCATCTAGCATACAACTTGTCTTTGGGTCTCACAAAGTCCATCATTTCTTTACACCTTACATTACATTCACATTTGTCTAAACTTGAGTCAAAAGGTCACTTGCTTGTCCTCACTATACTTTGTCAACACACTACATACAACAACATTTTACTAAGTGGTCCCTCATCAAGGTCTATCACCTTCAGGTCTCATTTGGTCTTACTTAGAGTCAAAGTCAACTTACCTCATCAAGAGAAACTATCCTCTCTTTGGAAGTCACACCTACTCTACTACATACATGCTTGGTCTTACACTTTGGACATTGCAAGAACACCTCAGATTCATTTACATTCCATCCAACCCTTGGTCTTCCATACTTTTTCCATTTTCATCTAGTCTCACACATCTTGGTCAATACCTAGTTCATGGTTGAAACCCGTCTTCAAAAATCTAGGAGAGAAACTAAAGAGGCTCATGAGTCCACAAACATGAGTTCTTATGAGTATGACAATGATATCTTTTTTAATTCTAATCATACTACATTACCTGACATGGATGCCTATAGAAACATTCCAAATGTTGAGAACATGGACATTACAAACAACAATGATACACACAATGATGATATGGACAACTTTTCAGTACATTCAGCAGATGTGGAAGACACCATTATGAATCCCCATTTCAATCGATTGGTTGAGGAAATAATGAGGAGGGATAGACAATACTTCTTACAAATGATGGCACAAAGTGGAGCCAAGATACCTCAAGACTTTGACATGTCTCAAATAATGGAAAATCGACCTTTGCAACAACCTCACTCCAACATGGATCAAAGGAGGCCTAATAGTGGAGGCAATAGAAGACCACATCTTGTGCCTGAATCACCATCATCTTTGTTTCAAAAACCAGAGGTCCCACATACACATGGTCAAGCATATGATACTCACCTTCGCAGACAATTATGGAAGTCTTATGCAGAGAAATATGCTCAATCACATATCAATGCTGAGGATCAACCACCAAAGCAATTGGATATTCAACGGCATGCTCAAAATTTGGACACAAGGAAACCCCGTGTCAAATTTGAGGGCAACACATTAGAACATGACATGCCTATAGAGTATGGTATACATGGACAAAATAGATATTTCATTCCTCAACATGAATCTATACCAAGTGGTCCATATATGCAACATCACTATAGACCTCCTCCATATGAACATGTGTATGATCAATATCATCCATATATGCAACATGCTCCACCTCCAATTGGTGCCTTAAGCATGGGGTATGGTCCAAGAAGTCGATTGCCACCTAAGAGCAATTTGGAGCAACAAATCAGGGACTTACAAAAAAAAATGGAGGACATAAATACACCGAAGCCAACACACACAATGAGAGACATATGTCCTTATCCATTTGACAAGAGCATTCCAATGCCTCCTTTTCCTACACACTTTGTGATGCCTAAATTTGATAAGTATAGAGGAAAAGGGGATCCTAAGGCACACATAAGACAACTTTTCACAACTTGCATTGAGGTAGCTTCAGAAGAGACATATTTGATGAGATTATTCCCATAGAGCCTAGGCGATCAAGCTATGGAATGGTTCTCCCAACTTCCACCTAGAATTAAGTCATGGGGTGACTTAGCGGAGGCATTTATTCAACATTTCTCCTACAATATAGAGACAGACATATCAATCACTACTTTGTGCAACACCAAGCAAAAAGAGGGAGAGTCTTTTGCATCATTTTTACAAAGATGGAGGAATCTAGCCAGCAGATGCTCTTGTGAAATTCCACAAAAACAAATGGTAGAAATGTTCACCCAAAACGTTAACAAAGAGATTGGTTATGACTTAAGGAAAGCTTGTTTGTCCACCTTCAAGGACGTCATTGAAAAAGGCTTAGCAAAATTGAAGGTCCTAATTGAACAAGGAGTCATTAAGATATTCAAGGAAAACAAAGATGACTTTAAAGGAAAAGACAAGCCAAGATTTTGGAATAAAAACAAGAACACAGCCAATGATGGTGTTGTTGATGCCAACACGGTACGACCAAAAATCATTTTTTCTGGATCAAATTCTACAAACAATCAAGTGAATACTCAAACAACTTCCAAATCACGAAGGAAGTACACCCCATAGCGAGAACCACTTGAGTCAATTTTCAAAAAGCTAGTGGCAAACAAGGTAATCACTATTCCAGATTTTCCTCCATATGAACCAAAGGTTAAACCAAATTGGTGGAATGATGATGAATATTGTGAATTTCATAAGAGAAAGGGTCATAAGACAGGAAATTGTCATCGATTGAAGAACATCATACAAGATCTCATTGATAGAGGTGACATTGAGATTGAAGGACACTCATCCAATCAAGAACATGAGATGTTTAAGGAACCATTCCCAAAACATGACAAAGGAAAAGGTAAAGCCACAGATGACCAAACCAACTATACAAGAGCATCCTATAACTATGATTCAACCATCAATCACATCTCGATGGACAATTATGTCTCTACCATTATCATCAAGGACAAAACCCTTGAGAATTCTACCCAGAGACCCAAGATTGTTCTGAAACGCGTTGGATCTTCTTCTGAACCTACCTCTGAATGTCATGTTACAACCCGCCAAGGTAAATTCACTTTGCAAGGTGCTCCAGCTAAAAACACTGCTTCCTCATCAACCAAACCTAAGTATGACCTTGTAGAACGGTTAGGGAAGACACCCGCGCTCATCTCCATACTTGAACTCTTGCGCATATCCCCTGCACATAAAGCCATTCTTGATAAAATCTTGAGAGAAATTGTTGTTCCTACTGACCTGAACGTGGACCAGTTTCAAGCCATGGTGGGATACTTTTCCATTCCACACTCTCTTACATTCATAGAAGCTGACGACGCCTCCGTAAGTCAGCCACATAATGCACCTTTACACATTGAAGCCTTCATACACAAACATCGAATAAAACAAGTTTTGATAGATGGAGGAGCAAGTCTAAACATTTGTACATTGAGTACTATTAAACAATTGGGATATTTTGATAAAGCTATGAATTCTACAAACAAAATTACCATCAAGGCATATGATGATGAAGAACATTCATCTAAGGGCACAATCACCTTAGCTCTCAGAGTTGGTCCAGTTACAAAGGATGTGGTTTGTCAAGTACTTGATTTAGATCTCACATACAACATACTTTTGGGACATCCTTGGATTCATGAGATGAGCCCAGTCCCATCTACATATCATCGATGCATCAAGTTTCCACACAATGGAGTTGAAGTGACCATAAAAGGTGATCCAAATCCATTAATATATTACAACAATTTGCGCCATAGATCAAAAATAACAATCCCAATAAATCAAGAAGTTGTTCCATCTTCAGCATATGTGGATCCAGAATCCTTGAAAGCTTCTACATCCAAACAAACAGAGATCAAAGAAAAGTTCAAGTTTAAAGACATGGGATGTGGTGAGTATATCTTTCATGTTGATCAACTCCCACTATCTCCTAACACATTTTGTTGACAGGAAAAATCTACAAGCAATATGAAAGACCAAGGAATTGGGTGTGAACCACTTAGTGTTGTGGCTACTAAGTCTGAATGCAAATCTCCTCTAGTGGTGCAAGCATCTCTTGATATCAATAGTCCTAAGAGTGGTTCCTGTGAAGAATCTATTGAGCATATCGCCAGCCCTCTTGATAACTCACATAGCTTTACCATATCATCCACTCATTCCATTTCCACTCCACTTCCAAACTTGGATCAACAAGAATTACAAAAGCCCTTACTAATTAGGGATCAAAAAATAAGCTTTGAAAAGAAAAATCTAAAAGTCAAAACTAAAGAAAAGTCCTTTAGTCCAAATCAAAATCAAAATCTATTGAACTCTGCAAAAATCAAAGTCAAGGATAAAAATCCTATGAAGCAAAAAGAACAAGAGTTGATCTCCCCTAATATCAAAATAACTGGGGGAAAAAGTTCTAAAATTTCAAGCCAAAAAGCGTACTTGTTGATCCTAAGTCTCCATCATGCTATCCTACTTTTACTTCTTTTCACAATCATAAGCCTTCATAACTCATCCACTTGTTCCACACATCCATCCTCTTTTGGTGATACATCATGGACCTTTAATGGAGCTTCCTCGAAGGACTTTGCTATCAGTGATGCCCAAACTTCTTCAGGTGACACGCATATGGGCCTACGTAGTCCACACACTAGTAATTCTATCTTAGTTCCTTTATCAAGGAAGATAGTCACTCGAGATACACATCATTCAGTCAAGGAACAATGCAGATACAATCACAAAGTCAAGCCTCACACATTTGAGGTAGGTGACTTAGTTCTCAGAGAAAATCCTAAAAATCAGCAAGACAGAGAGAACAAGGGCAAGTTTGAACCAAACTGGCTTGGTCCTTACATCATTACAACAACATATGGATCTGGGGCATATCAGCTCTCAACTATAGAAGGTGAACCTTTGGAGGATCCTATCAATAGCATGCACCTTCGTAGGTTCTAGACATAGCTCTTTGGAAAATTCTAATTCAAAAAATACAAAAAAATTCAAAATTTTCAAAAATACAAAAAAAAAATATAAAACACAAAAAAAAAACATTGAAAAATTGAAAAAAGTAAAGAGAAATAATTTCGTCCAATGGTGAAAACCACTTTGATGGCCCCCTGGGCAAGTACCATGGTGAAAACTGGGTCACCAGCTCCATGTGTAGAGACATTGCTCCTCCCTCCTTCAGGATTCTCTTTCATCACTTCACTTTGCACACACTCATGACCAATTCATCCATAATAAACTTACCCATTCCCATCATGGCTTGTTATTGATCTACCCAAGATTGGTTAGCCATTCATAATAAACCTCCCTTTTCACCTCCTTTTCCATCCATAATAAATCAGATCCTATCTATGGCTAAGGCAAATCCTACGTCTAGTGATGGGTGTGGAACTGAGAACATCACATGTTTCGAGGAGTACAATTTCTTCCATCTTCCTTCAGTCTATCCGCGCACAATCTGCAATAAAGCAACATTTGCATCACAGATCCGCAATAAAGTTTCACTTCTCCACAATAAAGTATCAGTTTCATGGATTCAGTCAGTTTTAGATGAGACACAACAGCAACAATGGGCTTCAACAAATCAAATCTTTCAGCAGACTCAGACAACATTATGGTTCAGTGCTATCTATCCTTTTTGTGAAAGTAAACATTGTGACCACAATCAAATTCAACTTATAAAAATGACAAGAGACACTAAACTTGAGGACTACAGTGGATGTTGGTGTCGAGTCTTGGTTTTCTTTTGATTTTATCTTTTGGTGACATGTCTTTTAGCTTTTTCAGGATGTCTTTGACTAGAGATTCTATCTCCAAGATGTCTTTGACTAGAAAGGAGAGGATGGGGTATCATCACCTATTTGTATTTGCTATCTGTGGATTGTCTCTTAGTAATGCTATGACTTGTCCAAGGATATGAGGACACTGTGAGTCTAGTGTGAACTGGGGCATTCCTTGTTTGTGATTGTCTTATCTCCATGCAAACAAGTACAATGACTTTCTAGGTCGAACATATGCCTCGATTGTCATAACGTACTTGCCATAATAACTTAGTTCAATGATGATAAATGCACAAGAAGCTCCTTGTACTTTCATATCTTCTATCTTCCATTCCCCTTTCTTGATTGACTTCCATCGTCCTTCTCGAGTCTACGTAGCCTGCTATCACATGACTGAGTATAATGACACACCAAAAACATTTGCATTTCATGTAGTTGCACCTGCATTACCACATATAAGCATTTCATACATACATATAGATATCACAACTGCATCACATCCTGCACACAACACATGTTAGAACATTTTATATTCTCATCATGTAAATAGTTATTTGCATTGTCATATCCATCCGCATTTCATACATTCACATTCGCATTAGCATAACATATAAAAACATAAAAGACAAAAACATTGCATTGCATCATATACATATTTGCATCCATAACATCGAAACATACATCACATAGGTACACATGCATATAGCTGCCGCAAAGATGAATCATCTCATATATATATATATATAAAGTGTCATGATACAATGATGTCAAAATCATATGGCTACAATCACCCGCAGGTGTCTACATCATCATACAAAAATGGTACAAAATGTATACATATGCCATCTCTCAGCAAGTGCAGTTAGCAACCCCATGTTTGCCCGAAACTCAGGCACATACATAATATATCGCAAACCCATAACCTCAATGGTAGCTTGATCCTCAAATGTCTGCTCTGGTCATAACCTCTACGTCGATGGGAATCTCTCACGTGACTCCAGCATAGGCAAATACTCCTGCAGTCACACAAATCAATCATCTCAGTCCTAGTGACACTCACTGTTCATCACAAAGTGTTGCTATCTATCCTAGTGACACTCACTATTCATCACAAAGTGTCGCTATTTATCCTAGTAGTACTCCCTGTTCATCACAAAGTACTACGTGTGTGGCACTCACTGTTCATCACAAAGTGCTGCTCACATTTGCACTCATTGTTCATCACAAAGTGTTGCTCATATTTTAGTACTCCCTGTTCATCACAAAGTACTATATCTTGGTACTCACTGTTCATCACAAAGTGCATCTTATCCTAGGGCCTATGCTTGAGTGAATCCTCTTGAGTAGTTTCCTAATTGGCAACGTATGTTCTATCATAGAATTGTCAATCCTAGCCCTATTTGTTATCCTAGTCTTCCCTAGAGGACCTGCTTGAGTGTATCCTCTTAGCAGCTTATCCAATCGACAGCGTATGTTCATTACATAACTGCCAATTTGACCTAGAAGACACAAATTCACATTTTTGGACACAAACGTGCTTTCATGACATAAACGCTCTTTTAGACCGCATAAACGTGCCTAGCACCAACACAGACATGCCTACACATTTTTGCACATTTATTGCGACAAAGTACAAGGAGGTTTTGTGGTACTTACCAACTCTCCTGCCTCTGCTAGCCTCTGGAATCAGTGAACGCGATCGAATCTGTGAACCAAAGCCATCGCTGCTGACTCCTGCTGCTCTTTTCTCTCTCTGCACTCTAATCTCTTGGACGTGTAGATGACAATGAGGATGTTTTTCCCTTGTGGTCTATCTTATAGACTACCCTAGCCCTAGTTTACCAAGTCAGTCTTCATTATCCCATGACTCTGTCACTTTATCCGGTCAGTCCATTCTAGCCTCTCTTTCTTATCGAGAGATTGTCTGCAATCTTTTCAGACATTTTCATCCAATCTCGAGGGGGCATATCATTCCCATCTTGGGGCAACTTTGTATCAGTTCATCTTATCTTCTTTGAAACAACACGACAAGCCGCATTGTCTCAAAGAGGGGCGAAATGTAGACACCCAAAATTGTCCAATCTAATTAAATAAATATTTTATTTATTTAATTATCTAAGCTTAATTCTTCTATTAATTAAATAAATCTTTATTTATTTAATTAATTCATTTATCCTCTTCTAGCCTTATTTCTCATTTAAATAAATACATTTATTTATTTAAATTACCCTTTTCCTAAATTAAATAAATATCTTATTTATTTAATTGATCCCACTTCTTCTATTAATTAAATAAATCTTTATTTAATTAATTCATTAACCTTTTCTACCCATGACACATGTCATTCATCTCTTAATTCATACACTACCTACCCTTTCATTATTTTATTATTTCTTTTACCTACCCTCTAATCATAGCTGACCTCCTTTTACACCTCTCAATCTTATCCCTCCATTTCATATAGTGTCTTCTATATAAGAGGATACTTCCTTCATTATCAAACCCTAACTACTTGATCAATTGACTACTTGGCATATGCGATCCTACTTGCAACCACATTCCGTTCTTTGTTGAGCTCTTGTGCACATAAAATCTGAGAGCAAATACATCAAACAAGATCAATGGAGATAGGAAGAATGGAGATCCAAACCCTATTGGACATGTGATGGTATAATCTTAGTGATTTCGTTTGATTTGCATTGTCTTAGGTAATCTTCATATGTTATGGTGGATCTTTGTTGTTGTTAGGCTAGGGTTTTGTGGTTGAATTCATTTAGCCTTTCAATATCGTTATTATTGTTATCCATTTTCACCATATACAATGGAAATCTAGCATCCTTTTATACCACTTACGTATGTGTTTCCTATTATTTTGATGGTCAATTATAAGTTGTTTGCTGACAACATTCCTCCAAGCTTGTGCAATTCGTCTGTACCGATGGGAAAGTTAAATCTTGAAATAACAAGTTGGGTGGAATGATTCCTTGGTGCTTAATGGAAGATAGGTCACCATTTTATGTCTTAAATTTAGGAGGTAACAGTCTGGAGGGAAGGATTCCTCAAGGGCTAATCGTCTCGACCGACATCAAATCCTTAGTGATAAGAAATAATTAGCTTAGCAAAACCTTCCTTCCTTCATTTACCAATGATATAGATTTACAAGTACTTGATATTGGACACAAAAAATTCACAAGATATATTCTAGAGTCAATTAGGAATATTTCATCTCTACAAGTGTTGGTGATGAAGGACAATCAATTCAGTGGTAACATTCTTTTAGAAATCAGCAAGTTGAAGCAGCTCCAAATCTTAGACCTTTCATCCAACAATTTATCAAGCTCTAGTCCACACACCATTGTATTTTTATGCAATGGTTGTAGAAAGAGAGGATGGCTATGTGTTTTAGAGTGAAATGGCATACAGACGTGGTGGTATCATGAAATCTTCTTTGGGATTGGATATGACTTCCAAAGGTACATAACTACACTACCCATATATTCTTCGGACACTCACTAGCATAGATTTCTCTTGCAACCAATTGAATGGAGATGTTCCTCTTGATCTTGGAAAATTGAAAGGGTTGATGTTTCTAAACCTATCCATGAACAATCTTAGTGGAATTATTCCACATAGTTTGGGGGATATTAGTCGACTTGAGTCATTAGATGTTTCTTCAAACAAATTTTCTGAAAATATTCCATTAGAGATTCAATCTCTAAGCTCTTTGGAATATTTAAATTTGTCCAACAACAATCTCCTTGGAAGTATACCGCAAGGAGGACAGATGATCACATTTGAAAATATATCATATTCTTGAAATCCAAATTTACAGGGATGCCCACTTCTAAAGAATTGCAATTGGCTGAAATTTGCACCTTCTCCTCCTATAAAGGGTGCTAAAGATGAAGATGACAAGGAAAGAGAGAATATATCTAGGTACGGAATTGGAATAGGTTGGTCATATGGAGCAGGGTATTTTAGTATATTAGTGTTGTTGGTTTCTGTTAGAGAGAGTAGGAGAATGAAGTACTTTGAAGGGGTTGATAATATTTTGAATTTTTTGTTTCCTTTCATACATAATAGGACATTGTGAATGTTTATTTCTCCACCAGAATTGATTTTTGAACTCATTTTTCAAGTTGAATACATTTGATATAGTTTTTAAATCTGAAAAAAAAGGGGGGAAAAAACTATTTGTGCCATGCTCGCATTGATATGCACAAAGTTATTGTTTGAGCTTTCATTTAAATTGCTACAGTATTTGACTTGCTATTATAGCATTATTTCTCTCTCGGGAAACTAATAATAGATGGACAGTGGTGTTATTATTCAACAAATAGACTATTAGCTTGGATAGCCTATTTGCATTAAATGTTCTTTTCAAACATAAAAATATTAATTGAGATCATGCTAGATAGTTCTTATCAAGTATTTGAGAAATTTTGGTGGAGTCATACTATTTCTTAATTGATTTTATGTTGAAAAATGTTATCAATTTTTTTTAAATAGCGCAATAAATATTTTTAGAAAATTATTTTATTTGTACAATTCATATCTTTAGCATAAGTTTTAGCTCACAAATAATTTTGAATATTCTTTATATTAAGAAGTGGGAAGATCTTTGTCCTCGCATTACAAGAAAGTAAATTAGATAAATATGATGAAAAAATTCTATTCCATTGGAATTAGATACCAAAATCTATTTAATGGTGGCAATATTGTTGCATAATACTTTACTGATTAGTATATAATTGTAAAAGAAAATCTATATGGATTATAAATTTGAAATTATGTTATAGTAAGATTGTCTTAGATGCTAGGATATAATCTTATACTAATGAAATGGTAATTGTACTAAGAGAATTTAAAGCATATGTGTCTGTAGACACTCAAAATTGTCCACTCTAATTAAATAAATATTTTATTTATTTAATTATTTAAGCCTAATTCTTCTATTAATTAAATAAATCTTTATTTATTTAATTCATTCATTTATCCTCTTCTAGCCTTATTTCTCATTTAAATAAATACATTTATTTATTTAAATTATCATTTTCCTAAATTAAATAAATATTTTATTTATTTAATTGATCCCATTTCTTCCATTAATTAAATAAATCTTTATTTATTTAATTCATTCATTATCTTTTTCTACACATGACACATGTCATTCATCTCTTAATTCCTACACTACCTACCTCTTTCATTATTTTATTATTTCTTCTACCTACCCTCTAATCCTAGCCGACCTCCTTTTTACACCTCTCAATCTTATCCCTCCATTTCATATTGTGTCTTCTATTTAAGGAGATGCTTCCTTCATTATCAAACCCTAATGATCATTTTGACTACACTACGATCCTACTTGCAACCACATTCCGTTCTTTGTTGAGCTCTTGTGCACATAAAATCTGAGAGCAAATATATCAAGCAAGATCAATGGAGATAGGAAGAATGGAGATCAAAACCCTATTGGACATGTGATGGTATAATCTTTGTGATTTTGTTTTATTTACATTGTCTTAGGTAATCTTCATATGTTATGGTGGATCTTTGTTGTTGTTAGGCTAGGGTTTGGTGGTTGAATTCATTTAGCCTTTCAATATCGTTATTATTGTATCCATTTTCACCATATACATTTTGGCATGCCCGGTGGGACGCTTGTCCCTTTGCATCTAACCTCCTTGTTGCAGATTTTGCGTTTTTGAAGTTGCAGATCGAACATTTTTCGACAGCATTTTAGTTTTTTTTCTGCGTCTGTGAACTTTCGGATCGCGTCTTTGATTTTCTAGCGCGTTTGCGGGATCTGGAATCGCATCTGTGTTTTTGACAAATTTTATTTTGCAGGTTTCAGAAAGGAGCGTCTGTGTTTCAGAAATGCGTCTGTGTTATTTCTACCCGCGTCTGTGTCAGAAATGAGTGTCTGTGATTTTTAGGCGCGTCTGTGCATCATAGAACTGCATCTGTGTTGAGGGTAACAGCGTCTGTGTATTTACTGTTTCAAAATTTTGAAGTTTTCATTGATTCAATTTTCGGATTTTGTACTCAGGGTTTCAGATCTGGTTTATTTTTGGACTAACACTTTCAGATCTAGCTAACTAAATTGGTGCAGCTTGTCTTGGAAGCAAAACGTTTTGTTAAAGGCCCCTATGTCACAAAGTCTTTTTGGTTTTTAAAATGTACCTAACTTGTGTGTTTGCAGGAAGGGGTGATTATGTCAAACAACCCAAACTACTAACAACTTTTGTTGCAGGTCCTTGGCTAGGGTTTTGAATTTTTGTTGTGTGCTTTGTTTTCATAGAATAGCAAACACTTCCATTGGTGCACTAAAATTGAATCATTGTCTTTTGTGTCTTGAGCAATAGGCTCTTTTTGTTTAATCTTTAGAGGGCCTGTCTTCTCGTGTGGTCATTAGGACTACTAGTGAGAAGAGAACGACCCAAGTGGTAGCGAGGAAAACCCACCTCTTTCGAACCACTATAATCAAATGTATTCATGGTGAAAACTAGGAATAACGTGTGCTGATTAGTTCATACCGACACTATGTCTCCCCATAAACCCGTTTGATCAAATTTATTTGATCATTTGTAGGGCGTAACCCCTACCGGCTGGGAGCCTTCTGTATTTACAGAGCTGAAAGTGCCGCATGTATGGCCACACGAGCGGATGCCCTTACTAGCACCTTTTTGTTTTAGAAGCCCAAATCCTTCTAGTTGTTGGGGCAGGAGGTCGGACCTCTGGTAGCGGCCCACACACATATGGTTCTTAGTAGAGATACAAAGTTCGCCATGGGGAGTTTTCATGGGGACTGATGCTTGGCTAACCCGAGAAGTGAGTGCCGAGGGTGGAGCCAGTGAGGTCAAGCATCTAAGTATCCACTCTGAATAGCGTAGCCTCGGGGGTAAAACCCTATGTGGGATCAACAACTATTGTCTTGGCCAGCCATAAGAATTGTTCTTGACTTATGTTAAATATTCAAACAATCAAGACCAAACAACAAAACATTGTGTCTTTTGTGTCTTCAAGTGTATGCAAAATAATTTTACATCAAACAACACACTTTTCTTAGAGTCATTTTGAGTCTAGACACTGGCAAACATTGAGTTCTCATCAACATTGTGTCCTCTTGTCACGACAAATAGTCAAACAGTCAGATTTGGTCACAAAAAAATGACTTCACATATTGGAAAAATTGCACAAAGTTTACAGAAACGCGTCTGTGTCTGTTTTAACCGCGTCTGGGTCATCTAAACACGTCTGTGAAGGGCATAATAGCGTCTATGTGTCTAGCAGCATCTGTGTCGAACAGAGACATGTATGTGTCTGGGAATCGCGTCTGTGAAGTATACAGAAGCGTCTATGTCCAGAATTGAAAATTTTCACAGTCCAGCAAACAAAAGAAATCAGTTTCGGAATTCTTGAGCTTCCTAGGTTGTTTCTTTAGGTTTCATCTAGCATTCAACCTGTCTTTGGGTCTCACATAGTCCATCATTGCTTCACATCTCATTTTACATTCATACTTGTCTAAACTTGAGTCAAAAGGTCACTTGCTTGTCCTCATCATACTTTGTCAACATACTACATACAACAACACTTTGCTAAGTGGTCCCTCATCAAGGTTTCTTACCTTTGGGTCTCAGTTGGTCTTACTTAGAGTCAAGGTCAACTTACCTCATCAAGAGAAACTATCCTCTCTTTGGAAGTCACACCTACTCTACTACATACATACTTGGTCTTACACTTTGGACATTGCAAGTACACCTCAGATTCATTTACATTTCATCCAACTCTTGGTCTTCCATACTTTTTCCATTTTCATCTAGTCTCACACATCTTGGTTAATACCTAGTTCATGGTTGAAACCCATCTTCAAAAATCTAGGAGAGAAACTAAAGAGGCTCAAGAGTCCGCAAACATGAGTTCTTATGAGTATGACAACGATTTATTTTTCAATCATGTGCACACTACATTGCCTGACATGGATGTTTATAGAAACATTCCAAATGTGGAAAACGTAGACACTACAAACAACAATGCTACACACAATGACAATGTGGACAACTTTTCAATACATTCAGCATATGTAGAAGAATCCGTTATGAATCCCCATTTCAATCGATTGGTTGATGAAATAATGAGGAGGGATAGACAATACTTTTTACACATGATGGCACAAAGTGGAGCCAAGATACCTCTTGATTTTGACATGTCTCAAATAATGGAAAACTGACCTTTGCAAAAAACTCACTCCAACATGGATCAAAGGAGACCTAATAGTGGAGGAAATGGAGGACCACATATGGTACCTGAATCACCATTAGCTTTGCTTCAAAAACCAGAAGTCCCACATACACATGGTCAAACATATGATACTTACCTTCGTAGACCATTATGGAAGTCTTATGCAGATAGATATGCTCAAGCTATGGATCAACCAAAACAATTGGACATTCAAAGGCATGCTCAAAATTTGGACACAAGAAAACCCCGTGTCAAATTTGGGGGCAACACAATAGAACATGACATGCCTGTAGAATATGGTATACATGCACAAAATAGATATGGGGTTCCTCAACATGAATCTATACCGAGTGCTCCATATATGCCGCATCAATATAGACCTCCTCCATATGAACATGTGTATGATCAATATCATCCATATATGCAATATGCTCCTCCTCTAATTGGTGCCTCAAACATGGGATATGGTTCAAGAAGTCGATCTCCACCTAAGAGCAATTTGGAGCAACAAATTAGGGATTTACAAAAGAAAATGGAGGACATAAATACACCAAAGCCAACATACACAATGAGAGACATATGTCCTTATCCATTTGACAAGAGCATTCCAATGCCTCCATTTCTTGCACACTTTGTGACGCCTAAATTTGACAAGTATAGAGGAAAAGGGGACCCCAAGGCACATATAAGACAATTTTTCACAGCTTGCATTGAGGTAGCTTCAGAAGAGACATACTTGATGAGATTATTCCCACAAAGCTTAGGTGATCAAGCTATGGAATGGTTCTCCCAACTCCCACCTGGTATTAAGTCATGGGGTGACTTAGCAGAGGCATTTATTCAACATTTCTCCTACAATATAGAGACAGACATATCAGTCACTACTTTGTGCAACACTAAGCAAAAAGAAGGAGAGTCCTTTGCATCATTTTTGCAAAGATGGAGAAATCTAGCCAGCAGATGCTCTTGTGAGATTCACAAAAACAAATGGTAGAGATGTTCACACAAAATGTTAATAAAGACATTGGCTATGATCTAAGGAAAGCTTGTTTGTCCACCTTCAAGGATGTCATTGAAAAGGGCTTAGCAACAGAAAAGGTTCTAATTGAATAGGGAGTCATCAAGATATTCAAGGAAAACAAAGATGACTTTAAAGGGAAAGACAAGCCAAGATTTTGGAATAAAAACAAGAACACAGTCAATGATGGTGTTGTTGATGCCAATACAGTGCGACCCAAATTCATCTTCTCAGGATCAACTTCTACAAACAATCAAGTAAATACTCAAACAACTTCCAGATCATGAAGGAAGTACACTCCATTGGGAGAACCACTTGAATCAATCTTCAAAAAGCTTGTGGCAAACAAAGTGATCACAATTCCAGATTTTCCTCCATATGAACCAAAGGTCAAACCAAACTGGTGGAATGATGATGAGTATTGTGAATTTCATAAGAGCAAGGGTCATAAGACGGGAAATTGTCATCGACTGAAGAACATTGTGCAAGATCTCATTGATAGAGGTGATATTGAGATTGAGGGACACTCATCCAATCAAGAACATGAGATGTTTAAGGAACCATTCCCAAAGCATGACAAGGGAAAAGCCAAAGTCATAGATGATCAGGCCAACTATACTAGAGCACCTTACAACTATGATTCAACTATCAATCATATCTTGATGGACAATCATATCTCTACTATTACCATCAAGAACAAAAACCCCGAGAATCCTCCTCAGAGACCCAAGATTGTCCTAAGAGGTGTTGGATCTTCTTCCGGACCTACCTCTGAATGTCATGTTACAACTCGTCGAGGTAAAATTACATTGCCAGGTGCCTCCACTAAAAATACTGCTTCTTCATCAACCAAGCCTGAGTATGACCTTGTAGAACAGTTAGGGAAGACACCCGCGCTCATCTCCATCCTTGAGCTTTTACGCATATCCCCCGCTCATAAAGCTATTCTTGACAAAATCTTGAGAGACACCGCCGTTCCTACTGATCTGAACGTGGACCAGTTTCAAGCCATGGTGGGATACCTTTCCATTCCACATTCCCTCACATTCACAGAAGCCGATGATGCCTCCATAAGTTAGCCACATAATGCACCATTACATGTTGAAGCCTTCATACACAAACATCAAATAAAGCGAGTCCTGATAGATGGAGGAGCTGGTCTAAACATTTGTACATTGAGCACCATTAAACAATTGGGATATTCTGACAAAGCTGTGAATTCTACAAACAAAATTACCATCAAGGCATATGATGATGAAGGGCGTTCATCCAAAGGCACAGTCACCTTACCTCTCAGAGTTGGGCCCATTACAAAGGATGTGGTTTTTCAGGTCCTTGATCTAGATCTCACATACAACATACTCTTGGGATGTCCTTGGATTCATGAGATGAGCGCAGTACCATCT